>NW_017971627.1:0-7315 GCF_001883845.1 Diplodia corticola
TAACCCCCCCCCCTTTTAATTTTTTTTTTTTTTTTTTAAAAAAAAAAAAAAAAAATTAGGGGGGGCTCCTAAATAAAAAAGGGGGGGGGGGGGGGGGGTTGGAAAAAAAAAATGGAGCCTTCTAAAGAGCCGGCCAACACCAACACAGAGTTATAAGGGGGTGTAGTCTGATTTTTTTCCTACCTTTGTGCTTTTTATTTATATGTATTATTTTATTATTAACATATAAAAGCTACCTTTTTTTTCCTACAAAGGTAGGAAAAAAATATTGCGACCATTTAGCGCGCTCCTTATATATAAGCGCTACTTTAAACGGAGCAAGACTATTTTAGGTATAGTAACGGGCACTATATTTGGAGCCGGCCAACACCAACAAAGAAGGCGTTTTTTAAATTACTTTACTAGATAATTTTAAATTAATAGATGCTTTAATAGCCACAATTTTTCTTAAACCTTCTTGCATACAAGAAAAATGTTCTTTTTTTTAACTAATTCAAATGCTTGTTTAAATAATAAATAATCTTTATAACTTATTAAAGGATATCTATCAAAATAATCTATTATAACTTTTAATTCATCTATACTAGAAACTCTATACAGTACTGAATTTGAAACCAATTTACTAATTTTTCCTACTAACAAAGTAGTTTTCTCAGCTGACCCATGTCTAGCAAGATTTTTTCCTACCTTTGTACTTTTTATATGTTAAGAATAGAATAATACATATAATTAAAAAGTACAAAAAAAAATTAGTCAGTGCCCCTAATTTTTAGAGAAAACACCAAAATAAGAAATAATTAATTTTAATAAACCTAAATCTTTTTCATGTAAACCTATTTGAAATGATAGTTTAACTCTATAGCCTGAGCTATATTTTTATCTGGACTTAAACCTATATAGAAACAGCCTTCACCATCAGTAAAACCTGTAATATAATTAGGATCAATTTTCTGTGAAGATTGAGTACTAATTACTCTAGTCCCCCTCTTGTTGGTGGACTTCCCCCTAACCCCCATACGAGGGTAAAGGGGAAAGTATTGATCACGAATAGTGATTTATAAAAATATTGACCGGTTTCCCGGCATTAAGAGTACACCTTATAATATAAAATTAATTTTATATTAAAGAACCGTCTACTCGTTGCTCTTTTACAGATAATTATCTGATTTAGATCCGCGATCACCCATTTCAGTTTCCTGAATCTCTTTTGATGTTACCGTACCCTGAGACATTACTTCAGGCCAGATTAAAAGTTTCCTTAAAATCCTTGGTTAAAAGAGTTTTAGGGTTTCCCCGGAGTTTGGCTCTTAACCACAATGCATATCACTATGGAAGAAAGTTCAGAAAATAGCAACGAAGAAACATCCTTCAGATACTATGAATAAAGCTACACCTAAATTTATACCTCTTTGGACCGACAGAGTATGATTACCTAAATAAGTCATTAAAGGTAAAAAAGACATATTTAAAAAACTAGTCCCCTCTCTCGATAAATCACTGTACCTAACTTTTTTCTGTTCTTAAAGAACAGAAAAAAGCAAGAGAGAGAGAGGGAGGGACCTGGTCCCCTCCCCCCTGTACTAACCCCCTTTTTGTGACTCATGAGTCACAAAAAGGGGGTGGGGTTAGTTAGGGGGGTAGGAGACTAGTACTTTCATTTATTCATAATATTTTTATAAATAAAGATAGAAAGAGGTATAGTCCTTCAGACTAGGGTAACAATCTAGAAAAATAAGAATCCTAATATATTCTTAGGATTATGTGATCAAAAAGAGAGTAAATATCTCCCCAATTTAATCCCGTTAACTAATAATCAATTAGGCTTATACACTAAGTATAAAAATTATCAAGATGATCTCAAATATAATATGTACGTTTGTTGTTCATAGAATTTTTAATAGCTCGTACTTCAAGTACCTCTTCTCTAGTTAATCTATTTCCTAAATAAGCTAATCCCTTATAAAAAGATAAGTAATTAAGATATTTACTAGACATTAAAGGGTACTTAGTTAGATAGGATGTTATAATATAATGTTTCCTGTCAGACTGAGCATAAAACACGACACCTTTGGCTGGCTCCTTAAAGTCTGGAGAATTATATGTTTTATGAAGTAATTTAACTTGAAAAAATTCAGCCAATGTAGTCATAAATGGTATATTAGATTCTCCAGTTACTCTATTAAGCTCGCTTTGAGCTGAAGAGAATACGCATTGTACTCTACCACGGCTTTCGGAGTCATCTGATCCGTAACTACCTGTTAATTTCAAAGAGAAATGGCCATCTGTATCAATAAAGCCAGCTAACCAAGCATTAGACTCTAGACTACTAGTATCTAATGGCAATTTAACTAGATTAGCCTTTCGCCATTTATTAAGATTATCTATAGCTTTATATAAAGCTAGTATATTTGGAGTACGGAATTTACCGTTAATAAGATTAATAACAGATATTACCCCGTCGACGTTAGTAATACTATATCTACAAACACCTTTTTTCTCTGTATAGATAACTCCTGTATTAAGAATTTTTTGTAATCTTTCATACATAGGAATTTCATTCTTACAAAAAGTAAAAACTATCTTAGGTGAAATTTTTTCTTTTTCTTCTTTTCTAAGTATGATTGATCCATCTCCTTCTATTAAGCCTGCAAGATAATGACCCAATTGATTAGTAGTACCAGTGTTAAGCTTTCTAACTATTAATTTAACCAAACTATCCTTTACCAAAGGTGATCTATTAGAAAGCCGATCACCACCTAAAAAAAAGGGAGATTTAAGATTAAAATAAGTTAGGTTTAAACGGCATTTATTTTTCGTATGATTACCTAAATAAGTCAATATAATGGGGTTTATGGCCCCCCGGCCTAAAAAAAATATAATTTTTTAATTTTTTTAATGCTTAAAAGCGATCCTTTAGGGACCTCTGTGTTAAACCTCCCCTGTTAAAGTTTTAATAGGGGAGGTTTTAAAAAAAGCTGTTCTTCCCTAGCAAGATTTTTTTGTACTTTTTTATTATATGTATATTTTTAACAAATAAAAAGTACAAAAACAAAATTAGGGTAGGAGGACTCCCTTATAAGGCCGGAGGCCATAAAGATATTACTATCTTGATCGGACTATATTTTAACTAATAGTTTAACTACATTATAATCTATTAGCTTTTGACATATAGTCTCTGAAGATACTACAGATAATACTTGATTAAAACAAATATATCAATAAGTTTCCTGCTGATTTACCTAATTATTAGGAGTTCCCAGCAATTAGTCAAATTTAAAGAGAGCACTTATAGAATCATACATTAAAGGCCGTTTGAAACTATGAAGTGTAAAAAAAATTTTTTTTGTGAATACCTAAATATGTCAAAAAATTAAATATATTTCTATATTTATTGGACTATCTCTTACTTAATAGGTTAAATATACTACCTTTAACGTATTAAATTTTAACATATAGTCTCTGAAGATCCTACTAAGATACTTAACCATCCGTTGGTTTCCTGCTGATTGTCTTATTATAATAAGAATTTTCAGCATTTAGTTAAATTTAAAGAGGGCACACATAAAACCTAACCTATCTAATTTAAATATTTACTCCTGTCTAATTTTGTTTTTGTACTTTTACAAACTTGTAAAAGTACAAAAACAAAATAAGGCCTAATTGCGGGGGTGGGGTAATGCGAGGAGGGCGTCGTCTTACTTATTTTGTACTTTTTTTTTTAGCTCCGCATATTTTAGGCCTCAATATATTATTTTATTCTTAAATAATGCAAAAAAAGTTAGTTGACAAAAACAAAATTAGTAGCTCCGCAAATTTGAGAAACCACCCTTTATCAAGTTTGGGGCACCCCCCCTCCCCTCCTAATCTTTCTTTTATTTATGTAATAAATAAAAGAAAAAATTAAAAGAGGGGGGGGTTAAGGAGGGGGGGAGTAGGGGCCCATATATTTTTTTTGCTGGTCTGGTTAATAAATAATAAAAAAAAAGGGTGCTTAAACAGGGATATTTATTAAAATAATCCATAAGAAATTTTATACTATCTATAGATGATACGCTTACAGATAATATTTAAGGGTCTATACTATCAGTATAACTTTTAAGATTACAAGGCAAAAATAAACCTAAATTATTAATATGTGAAGTAAAAACTATTCTAGGATTAAGTACTCGATTTAATGTAGTAGTACCTAAAGCAGGAAGAGAAATAGAACCATCCCCTTCTAATAAACCTGCTAGATAATAACCTAACTTATTATCATTAGCATATAATTTATAATGATTATTATTAGCTTTATAATTATCTAGAGCTTTTTCTACTTCTTTACTAGTCCCCTACGGGGTCCCCCCTCGTGGTTTGGGTACCCCCCCCTGCTTTAGCAATATTTAAATTATAAATAGACAGTATAGTACGTTTTAATCATACTCTACCCTCTGATATTATATCACGGAATCATAATGACATAGTGTAAACTAATGTAACAAGAGCTATTCCTAATACATACCCAGCATTAGAAAACCCATGGAAAGTTGAAACTGCTGAAGTAGTAAGAGTTAATAAACTTATACTTGATAATAGTGGTCAAGGTGATGGTGACACTAAATGGAACGGATGTGCTTGGAAATTACTTCTTTGAATGTTAGACATTTAAACTTTTTAAGACACATGTTTTTCTTTTACTTTTTCACTTTCCCTTATTTTTTTCGTTACGTAATTTATAAAATATATTTTATAAATTACTTGCTACTTAATTTTCTTTTTTTTTTATACGAACCCAAACCCAAGCGGGTTAAGCAAAGGGGTCCCCTAATTTTTACTTATTTTTATTATTTTACCTTATTTTTAACAATATAAAAATTAAATACCGGTAAAATTAGCCACTCTGGTTTTTGTTTTTTTTTTGCAAGGATTACGCAAAAATAATAAAAAAAAATAACTGCCCTACTCCCCCCTCCTTAACCCCCCTCTTTTAATTTTTTCTTTTATTTATTACATAAATAAAAGAAAGATTAGGGGGGGCTCCTAATTTTTGTTGTTTAAGGAGAGGAGGGGGGGCGCCCCAAACTTGCGTTATAAATTAATTGCTCCGCTAGGGCCCAGCCCTTAAAAAAAAGATTTTTTTTAATCTTTGATTAAAAAAAAGATTTTTTTTTATCCCCTTTATTTTTGTACTTTTACAAACTTGTAAAAGTACAAAAAAAAATTAGGAGCAACTCCTAAAGAGCAGGGGTAAACCAGCGGAGCAAGAAAAAAAGGGTAAATTAGGGTAAATATAAGTGAAATAAACAAGAAGTAAAGAAACACGGTTAACAAGATAATAAACTTTAAATGTTTACAAGAATACTATCTGTTATTCTTCTTAGCCCTCCTTCCCCCCGGACTCCTTCAAGGCTTTATTAAATAAATCTAATCCTCCTACGGAGGGGGGGTGGAGGTCCTTACCTTTTATCTCTGCCTATTTGCAGAGGGAGGCAGGGACCACTCAATTCCCTAGCAAGATTTTTTTTTGTCTACTAACTTTTTATTTGTTAATAATAAAATAATAGATTTAATTAAAAAGTACAAAAAAAAATTAGGCCCCTTATGTATCAGGAGGACCCAAAAGGAAAGATATGCAAAGACTAATTATGTTTTTATACTGTAACTATAAGCCAGGAGAGAAACTCGAATTCTCATTCTTAATGCATGAAATTAACGTTCTAACCAATTGAACTATCCTGGCTTAAATTTATAAAAGTTTATGTTGTTGACCCTGTATCTTATTTTTTGTTGCTTTTTCTCTAGCGGAGCAACAAGTTATTTTTATATATTTTTTTTTTATTTATATTATTATATTTATTTTATATTTGTCTAATTTTTTTTTCTAGCGGAGCAAGTTATGGTTATGTAATAAAAAAATAAATTTTGTCAACCATTTTATCTACTCCGCCGATAAAATGGTTGACAAAATATAAACAGCGATCTTTAGTCGGCTCGCCTCCTGAAGACACACTTTGTTTAAGTAAGTGACCTCCCTTTAGGTTTCCTCGCAACATAATTGCGAGGAAACTGACTCTACGGAGTAATCAGGAGTCGGGGGTAAAAAAAAAATCTTTTTTTTAATCAAAGATTAAAAAAATAAGTCTCGGGCGCCTACATTTATAAATGAAAAATGTATTTTTCATTTATAAATGAAAAGGCGGCTGAGACCCCTCTCCTGTGCCGAGGTGGAGCCAACCATTCCCTTTTTATATGTTAAGAATAAATAATACATATAAAGCCAAAAAAGTACAAGGTACAGAAAAAAAAATTAGCCTTGAAAAAGTAAAAAAATTTGGTCAACAACATAAACTTGTAGGGGAGGATACCCTGACTTGAACAGGGAACTTCCCGTACCACATACAGTTGTTCTGCCTATTGAACTACATCCTCCTATATATTTTATCAAACAGAACACAAATGAAATCTCTATATGTTTTTTATATATCCCCCCGATAAGGGTGTAGCTGATCCAGACAAGGTTCAGCGCCTAATTTTTTTTTTATTATTATATTTATTTTATAGTAAGTAAAAAAAAAAGAAAAAAAATCTTGCTAGAAAACCGCAGGCAGGTAGATAAATTACAAAAATAAAGGACGAGTCCTCTTAATAATCAGATCCAATAAGACCGGTCTCCTCCTTTCCTTCTAACTGTCTATTAAAATAATCTTTAGTTGCTCCGCTAAGGCAACACCCGAAAATTAAAGATTATTTACTCCCTGCTTAAGCACCCCTTTTTTATTATTTATAATAAAAAATATACGGGGGGTGGTTCCTAATTTTGTTTTTGTCCGATCTAATTAACTAACTTTTTATAAGTTAAGAATAGATAATACATATAATTAAAAAGTACAAAACAAAAATCTTGCTAGTGGAGAAAAAAATTATAAGTAACCCTCTGCTTGTCTTAAAAAATACTATTTAAATACAGATTAATAAATTCCGGGGGGGTGAGTCGAACACCCAAATATGACTACCAAAAAATCATGACTTTACCTATTCGTCTACCCTGGATTGGGTTTATTTATATTTTTAATAAAGAGTGTTTATAAAATTATAGAATGAATCTGAAAAAAAACTAAAGCCCAAAATAAATTGCTATACAATAAAACATTAAAAGGTAAAAGTATTAATATAATATTAATAATATAAACAATATATATATAACCCTTTTCACTAATTATTTTTGTCCGGATTATGTTATAACAAAAAGAATTAATGATATTAAACCTCCTTTATATTATCCCTACTCCCCCCCTCCTTAACCCCCCCCTCTTTTAATTTTTTCTTTTATTTATTA
>NW_017971628.1:0-603 GCF_001883845.1 Diplodia corticola
ATTCTTTTATTAGAAGACGATAAAATCTAGATATAAGAGAATTCTTTTTATCTCTAACTATAGCGTAGAGAACGCGTTTATTACTATTCTATTCTCTTCTTTATTCTATTATATATATAGCTTTTCGATATAAGTTTTATTAATTAATATATTAGCGATTAAGGCCGGCTAGCGCCGATCTACGTATAACTAAAATAATAGTTCTTTTATTATCTAAATATAGTATTATATCTAGTTAGTTTTTATTACTATTTAAAACTATTAATCTTATACTCTACTCTACTTCGATTAATTATAGCCCGCTCTATTCGCCTAAAAGATAGACTCTAAAGTTATTAGTATATTATTATTTATATCTTATTATACTACGCTTACGTTATATAACTACTAGACTAAGTTATATTTTTTCTACTACTAGCCGCCGGCGTATTATCTAATACTATAGAATAGATATTTAGATTTCTAATTTCTACTAAACTTAGAGTCGATTATATAGGTTAACTATTTTTTAGATATTTATATTTTTTCTATTTCTAAATACTACTTACTATTAAGAGTATACTAAATTTCTCTTAGTTATATATTATCGTAGACGCGTATACG
>NW_017971628.1:851-5200 GCF_001883845.1 Diplodia corticola
AGACTTAAGATTATAGATTAATACGTATAAATATTATTAATTAATAGATTTTATTTTTATTCTCGGCTTCGTTGCCGGCCCTAGCCTACCCTTCTAAAGAAATAATAAGATTTAAAAAAAATAATACTAAAAAATTCTTTTATTAAAAGACGATAAAATTTAAATATAAGAGAACTCTTCTTATCTCTAGCTTTAGCGTAGAGAACGCGTTTATTACTATTCTATTCTCTTTTTTATTCTATTATATATATAGCTTTCTAGTATAAGTTTTATTAATTAATATATTAGCGATTTAGGCTAGCTAGCGCTAATCTACGTATAACTAAAATAATAGTTCTTCTATTATTTAAATATAGTATTATATCTAGTCGGTTTCTATCGCTATTTAAAACTATTAATCTTATATTTTACTCTACTTTAATCGATTATAGCCCGCCCTATTCGTCTAAAAAATAGACTTTAAAGTTATCGATATATTATTATCTATATTTTATTATATTATACTTATATTATATAACTACTAGACTAAGCCGCGTCTTTTTTACTACTAGTATAAGATATAAGATACGAATAAAAAGCTTAAGATAGATATAAGAAGAGAGCTTATAATTAATAGACGAATTCTTAAGAAATTCGGCCTTCGCCCGTAGATTAAAGGGCTTTTATATATAGCTAAGCGAGAGTTACGTAACTAGTATATAACTTTTATAGATCTCGTATATAAAGCGTATACGAGACGCGGCTATAAATTCTTATACTATTTCCTCTATTATAGAAATCGACTACGACCCCGTAAAGAATAAAAAAACTTAAGAATCTTATATATCTTCTACGAGAAAAATCTTTCTTATTAGAAAGAGAAAAGCTCGTAGCTAGAATCGTTAAGAAAATTTCTAGACGTAAAAGCCGTAGTCTATATTTCTTAAAATATCCGCTTTTATCTATATTATAAGTAGATACGTAGAGTATACTTAACGCGTATAACTATTATACGCGGGTTAGATATATAGCGCTATACGCTAGAATAGTAGAAAAGTTTAGCTACTCTAGGCCGTTACGCGGCTTAGAGTATCTAAAAGTAGAACTTTATTAGAAATTTAGTTTTACGTAGAGAAAGTAGTAATTACTTTCTACGTAATAGCGATTATCTACGTAATAGCGATTATTCTATCTTTTATCTTTTTAAGTTTATAATTATAAGTCTTATATATAGCTTAAGCGTTTTAGAACTATTATTTATACGTTTTAAATACGTATAGTATACGCGGCGCGTACTTTCCCCCTAATATTTCTTTATAGTAATTATATTAGGCGTATCTATCTTTATAGAGTTTACTACTACTACTCGTAATTCTTAGTTTACGGCTAGATTTAGTAGCTAGTATTATTATATCTATATCTATTAGCTAAATAATAGGTTCTTATTTCTTTACGAGTAGTACTTAGGCGTTAGATAGATATAGTTTCTTCTATTAGATAGATACGTTTTTATAGAGTTTAGGTCTATACGTTTTATATACGCGTGCCGTAGAAGGAGCTAGTAAGAAGTCTCTATATATTAGAATTCTCTTACGCGATCGTTTTTTAACTTTACGCTATATCTATTTTTTAATATAGCTTTATCTTTAACTTTTCTTCGCGGCTCTATCGCTTATTTTTTAACGTCTTCTATTACTCTAGAAGCTAGTTCTATAGATAGTATAAGTAAGAAAGAGAAGAAGCTATCTTATATAAGCTAGCTTAGTTTTAAATTAGCTTAAGATAAAGATAAAGATAAGACTCGAGCTTACTATAAGCCGTTTAGTATATAGAACGTCTCTTAACGTCGTCTTATTAGTATCTACGGTCTAGCTTCTTATTAGAAGCCGATTCCGCCTTATTATAAGGCCTTTTATAAATATTATCTTTTATACTAGGCTTTCGCTTCTTAGATTAATAATAATATAAAGAATATTATTAAGTAGAGCTATATACGTAAAATACCGCTCTTAAAATACTAGAGATATACTAGAGCGCGGTATAATTATACTTAAATAAGTTTTATTCTATAATTTATATACGCGTTATATCTTTAGCTAACTCTTTTCGCCTATCTAGCTATCTTTCGAGTTTCGCCGCGCTATAAACGTATTATCGTTTATACGCTAGTAGGCTATTTATTATAATACTCTTAAAAAGTAGAATCTAGTCTATAGCTACGCCTCTAAGTATTTTAACTACGTTAAAAACTTCCGCCGGCTTAAGAAGACTCGCGTTAAGAACGCTAGCGATTTTAAGAAGTATTTATACGCTTAGTAGATCTCTCGCGACTATAATTTCTAACGTAAGTAGATAAGGACTTTCTTAACTATCTACTTTTACTTTTACTAACTCTTAGTATAGCTTAGTATAGGCGGTATTAGTCTAATACTTTCTATAAACTAACGTATCGATATAGCTACTAAAAACCGCCTTCTACGTAGCTAGAATAATCTCTTTAAGAAGAATAGCCTCGACTTAAACCGCGATAAGTCTCTTAACGAGAGTAATAGCTAGAAGAGTATATAATAATACTAATATAAGCCCTTAATAAAGTAAGAGATAGAGAGTAGATAAAATTTAGTTTTAATATTTAGCGAGGTTTTAGAATTCTTTACGAGTTAGACTAGGCTTAGAGTTTTATATAAATTAGATACGCTTCTCGTACGCGGCGCTTACGCCTAATAATAAAAATCTATTCTTCTTATATTATAGTTATTAATCTAAAAGTTTTCGTAAGTTAATTAGTTCTATAAAATTTTCTAACTATAAAAGAAACTATAGTTTTTATTTCGAGTATCTTTCGGCGACGTATCGATCTCGGTCGTAGTATAATAATATATTTAGTAGCTTTTATTCTTTAACTCTAAATTCTAAAGACTAAGCTTTTACTACTTCGTCTTATTTTTTAAGTTAAAAGGCCTTTTCCGCCCGCGTTTTATAGGTTTTTCGTTTACTTATAGTAGATCTTCGCGTACTCTTTATACGCTCTTTATATCTTTAGAATTATTCCCCGGTAGATCTTTTTAAAGTTTTTTATCTTATTACGAAGATTCTCCGCGTACTCTTCGTACGCGTTTCGTATCTAGTAGATTTATTCTTCTAGAATATCGTTAACGATATTTATCGAGTAGTTTCTAGTAGTTCTCGAGTTCGTACTTATACTTCTATTTATTATATTTATTTAGCTAGTCTAGCTATTTAATAAGATACTATAAACCGTAAGAGTCGTCTTTATAATTAACGACGGTCTTAACCTTTTATATATTCTCTAACTCTATAGCGGGCGGTTAAAAATTAGGCTTTATAAAGTATAGCTCTAAAAGAAATATATAGAAGATAAAATAGAGCTATACTATTAAGGCTAGTAGCTTAAGCTAGTAGACGGAGTTTTTAACCTTCTTAATAATCTTAAAGAGACTAAGAAATCGACTATTTAGCTTTTTATAAGGTCGCTTCGTACGAATATTCTTCGTAGATAGTAGAACCTCGTTCTCTATTTTAAAGTAGCGATTTAGGCGGCCTTTATTATAGTATTAAGTCTAGAGCTACTATATATATAGAATTATCTAGTATATACGTGCGTATACGCTACGTATATATTCGATATACGCTTTAGCTACGTTAGACGCGAGAGTAATATTCTTAATATTTAAGAATACTACTACGAGGCTTCTTATCTAGTTAGATTTAAGAATACTATCTAACGCCTCGTTATCCGTATCGTAACTTAGAATATTAGGGGTATATTTAATAGTAGAGTATAACTTATTATTATACGCGAATACTACTTATAGTAGTAGTTTAGCCTAATTAGATTACTTCTAGTTAGAGTATATTCTTAGATACGTCTTAATCTCTTAGTTTTAACGTTCTATTTACCCGTTCGTTTACGAATAGAATACCGTATTAAGGCGTCGTTTAATACTTAGTTCGTAGTATAAAGTAGACTAGTATTCGCTAGTAAATACTAACCCTCTATCTAAGACGATAGAGTCCGGAATAATCGTCTATAAGAAGTATAATTCGAGTAAAACTATAAGATTCTTTACGTTAATCGTCTTACGTACTAAAAAGTAAAATATCTTCTTAATAGCGCGGTCTACGACTATTAGAATAGAGTTATATAAGCCCCTATCGCGGCTTCTTAATTTAAGGAGGTTTATAATAAAATTAAGAGAGAGATATTTTTATAGCTCTCGTTTTATCTCGACTAACTATAGAAGGCCGTAAAACTTATAGCGACGTATCTTATATCTCTAGTAGGCGTTATATATATTAATATAGATTTTAACTTTCTTATTTAGGCTAGGCTACTCGTACTTACGTAT
>NW_017971628.1:5381-6802 GCF_001883845.1 Diplodia corticola
GCGCTAGACGACGGTATCGTCTTTTCGCTAGACCTTCTTAATAAATAAAAATAGTAATCTTAGAGATTTCTCTATAGCTAGTTTTTCGTTAAGTATAGCTACTACTATTACTTAACGTAGTACGAAGCTCTAGGCTTTTTTTATACTAGTAAGAGCTTACGCTAGCCGTAAGCTTTTCTTATTTAAAAGTTTAAAATTCTAGACCCTCGCGTTATTATAGTTTTCGCTAGCCGCGCTAGTATATATAGCGGCGATAAGTTTTAGTAGAGAAATAAAGAGTATATTATCTAGTTAGCTATTATAGCGCGGGTCTCTTATATACTCTTTATATACGCCGCGCGTAGTAGAGATAGTAGTCTTTAGAAAACTATCTATAAGTTTCTATATCTATAGCTTTTATTATAATATTAGTAATATAGCGTTTAGATATATCTTCTTTTTAACCTCTTTAAACTTTAATACGTAATTAGATCGCCTAAAGAGAGAATTAACGGGGTTAAAAATCTTAGATTTATATTTAATCTCGAAGTTAAACTTCGCTAGCGTTTTAACGTAGCGGGTCTAACGTTTTAATAACTTTTTAGTACTTATAAAGTACTTAAGATTATTATAATCGTAGAGTACGCGCGTTTAATACTATAAAATAGATATTTAGATTTCTAATCTCCGCTAAACTTAAGATTAATTATACGAATTAATCGTTTTTTAGATATTCGTATTTTTTCTATTTCTAAATACTACTTATTATTAAGGGCGTACTAAATTTCTCTTAGTTATATATTATTATAGACGCGTATACGCTTACTAAAACGAGCTTAAGATTATAGATTAATACGTATAGATATTATTAATTAATAGATTTTATTTCTACTTTTAGCTTCGCCGCTAGTCCTAGCCCGCCCTTCTAAAGAAATAATAAGATCTAAAAAGAACGATACTAAAAAATTCTTTTATTAGAAGATAATAAAATCTAGATATAAGAGAACTCTTCTTATCTCTAGCTCTAGCGTAGAGAATATATTTATTATTATTCTATTCTTTTCTCTATTCTATTATATATATAGCTTTCTAGTATAAGTTTTATTAATTAATACGTTAGTAATTTAGGCTGGCTAGCGCTAATCTATATATTATCGAAATAATAGTTCTTTTATTATCTAAATATAGTATTATATCTAGTCGGTTTCTATCGCTATTTAAAACTATTAATTTTATATTTTATTCTACTTCGATCGACTATAGCCCGCTCTATTCGCCTAAGAAATAGACTTTAAAGTTATTAGTATATTATTATCTATATCTTACTATACTACGCTTATATTATACGACTACTAGGCTAAGCCGCGTCTTTCCTACTACTAGCCGCCGGCTAGGGGTTAAGGATAGGGTAGGGTTAGAATAGGGTTAGGGTAGGGTTAGGG
>NW_017971628.1:6882-7124 GCF_001883845.1 Diplodia corticola
GGCTAAGCCGCGTCTTTCCTACTACTAGCCGCAGGCTAGGGGTTAAGGATAAGGTAGGGTTAGAATAGGGCTAGGGTAGGGTTAGGATAGGGTAGGGTTAGGGTTAGGGTAGGGTTATTATAAGTCTAAGTTGTTTAGATTTAGAGGGGCGTGGGGGCCGAAACCGTAGGACTTAGCGAAAATTTTGGAACACTAAAATTTTCGAACACCAAAATTTTCGAACACCAAAATTTTCGAATATT